>NC_088399.1:8999821-9047321 GCF_034236695.1 Oncorhynchus nerka
ACACTACACATTATCAACACACACACATACACACTACACATTATCAACACACACACACACTACACATTATCAACACACACACACACACTACACATTATCAACACACACTCACACTACACATGATCAACACACACACAAACACTACACATTATCAACGCACACTCACACTACACATTATCAACACACACACACACTACACATTAAACACACACACACACACTACACATTAAACACACACACACACACACTACACATTAAACACACACACACACACACACACAGGTATGCATGCACACACACACACACACACACACACTACATATTATCAACACACACTCACACTACACATTATCAACACACACACACACACACTACACATTATCAACACACACACACACACTACACATTATCAACACACACTCACACTACACATTATCACACACACACACACACACACAAACACTACACATTATCAACACACACACATACACACTACACATTATCAACACACACACACACTACACATTATCAACACACACACACACACTACACATTATCAACACACACTCACACTACACATGATCAACACACACACAAACACTACACATTATCAACACACACTCACACTACACATTATCAACACACACACACACTACACATTAAACACACACACACACACTACACATTAAACACACACACACACACACTACACATTAAACACACACACACACACACAGGTATGCATGCACACACACACACACACACACACACTACATATTATAAACACACACACTGGTACGCATGCACACACACACACACACACAGAGACTCCGCGCCCCACGCCCACGAATGCTAAAAACAACTAATCATGAAACAACAACTAAACATCAAACAACAACTAAACATCAAACAACAACTAATCATGAATAATACAAGCATGCCTTTGTATTTCTGCTGATCTGGATCACGGGCTGGCCCGGAGGGAGGCTGTCTCGATAAGTAGCTCCTCCTAGCAGGCAGGGTCTACTCTCTCTGACACACTGGGTCACGTAACCCTGTTGGTAGGACTGAGCCTAATACTATGTGAAGGCTTTCCTTATATACCACTGAGAGTGGAGAGTGTGTGTGTGTGTGTGTGTGTGTGTGTGTGTGTGTGTGTGTGTGTGTGTGTGTGTGTGTGTGTGTGTGTGTGTGTGTGTGTGTGTGTGTGTGTGTGTGTGTGTGTGTGTGTGTGGTCTGTCTCTCTGTCTGTGGGCCTTTCTACCTGTCTATCTACCTTCCTGCCTGGCTCTGTCTGTCTGTCTGTCTGTCTGTCTGTCTGTCTGTCTGTCTGTCTGTCTGTCTGTCTGTCTGTCTGTCTGTCTGTCTGTCCTCCATCCCCGTCTGTCAGTTTCTCCGTGTCTCAGTTGGGACTTCTAAACACATGCTGTAAATTACGGTAGCATGAGTAAGTGCCTCGATACGTCTGTTGGTCCACTCCCTCTACTGAGAAGTCAAAACGTACTTTGTTTTCTTCAATGAAATACTGTCAAAGGATTTGAGAGAGGGAGGAGAGAGAGACTATTTGACTGATGAATATCTACAGTATCTCTTCATTGACTGTGGCAGACATGACTGTGTCCCAAATTATAGTCTATTTCCTACGTGCCCTGGTCAAATGTAGTGCACTACAGATGTAGGATCTTAATTTGATCACTCTTTTGCTGCTGGGAATTTTCCTGTACAGGAAATGCAAGAAATGTTTGCAGGAAATGCAAACTTTAAAACAAAAGTCTAACGTGTTTAATTTCCTCTTTAAAATGCCAGACTTGATTTGCTATAACAATTTTTTAAATCAACTCCTATAAAACAAATGCCAGTAATTATAATCCACATAATAATTCAAATGTCCTGTTGCTGCAGGATTACTTTCCTGCTGTAAGAAAGTGGCTCAAATTAAGATCCTACATCTGTATTGTCACGACTTCCGCCGAGGTTGGCTCTCCTGCCCGTTCTACTAGCCACTACCGATCCCTTTTCGTGTATCTGTTGGTTTTGTCTGATTGGTTTCACCTGTGTGTTGTTTAGTTTATTAGTGTCTGTATATATAGTAGGTTGTCCCGCCCTTGTTTTGTGCGGGATTGTTTATTTGTCATCTATGTCTGTCGGTGTATCTTGTGTTCTTATTTCTCCGGTTCGTCTTTTATCCTGTGTTGGATTGTTCACCCTGTGTGTATTGGGTTGACCGTGTTTCTTGTTCACCGGAGAATAAACTTTCATATCGCTATCTGCTCTCTGCGCCTGATTCCACCCACCTTGATTAGACGTGACATTTATATAGGAGATAGTATGCCATTTGGAACGCTACTCCACTTTTATCAGCCAATCGAAGAAACAGATTCAAATTAGAGGCCTTGGTGGCATTTCTCTTAACACTGATGACATTGATGACATTGCTAGCAGGCTGGAGATGGAGGTAGGTGGAGACTGCTAGCAGGCTGGAGATGGAGGTAGGTGGGGACTGCTAGCAGGCTGGAGATGGAGGTAGGTGGGGACTGCTAGCAGGCTGGAGATGGAGGTAGGTGGGGACTGCTAGCAGGCTGGAGATGGAGGTAGGTGGGGACTGCTAGCAGGCTGGAGATGGAGGTAGGTGGGGACCGCTAGCAGGCTGGAGATGGAGGTAGGTGTGGACCGCTAGCAGGCTGGAGGTGGAGGTAGGTGGGGACCGCTAGCAGGCTGGAGATGGAGGTAGGTGGGGACTGTGGGTATAGATGTGTGTCTGTCTGTCCGTCTGTCCGTCTGTGTTTGGGTGTGTGTGTGTGTGTGTGTGTATATTTGTGTGTGTGTGTGTATATTTTTGTGTGTGTGTGTGTATATTTGTGTGTGTGTGTGTGTGTGTGTGTGTGTGTGTGTGTGTGTGTGTGTGTGTGTGTGTGTGTGTGTGTGTGTGTGTGTGTGTGTGTGTGTGTGTGTGTGTGTGTGTGTGTGTGTGTGTGTGTGTATGTATGTATGTATGTGTGTGTGTGTGTGTGTGTGTGTGTGTGTGTGTGTGTGTGTGTGTGTGTGTGTGTGTGTGTGTATGTATGTATATATGTGTGTGTGTGTGTGTGTGTATGTGTGTGTGTGTGTGTGTGTGTGTATGTATGTATATGTGTGTGTGTGTGTGTGTGTGTGTGTGTGTGTGTGTGTGTGTGTGTGTGTGTGTGTGTGTGTGTGTGTGTGTGTGTGTGTGTGCGCGCGCACCGAGGGAAAATACATGATTGTTACAGAGCCAGATTAGACACTAAGTAATTGCTTGCAGATGGCAGATGTTAATGGGGGCCCAAAACATGAAATATAAACCAACTACACATTAGGGAGAGTAACAGACAAAAGAATTCATTCCTTTCTGGCGCTGTAGAAGGCGATGCTTTGACGGATAGCAGATCAGATTGTATGGTGTCACTTTATTAAAAGATCTAGTGATATTGGAAGATCTGGTGATCAGTAAGTAGCCATTATTTATCATCCTCATGTTGATTATTAGTGATCATTTATTGAACGTGTAGGATTTGAAATCTATTGAAGCGTGAAACCTTTTAAGAGCCTACAACTCTACTAAACGTCGATATAAAAAAAGATGTTACTGATTTATATCTATATGAATGATTTCACACGTTGGAAGTATTTACATGTTTTAAGTATTGTGAACGTAGACGCAGGGAGTCAGGAAGTAAGTGCAGTCAGTGAGTTTAAGAATAACGAACATGCAGCAAAACAAGAGACGCGTCTGACAGAAACACAAACAAGCTGATAACAGAAGAGTGCTCTATAAAGGGTCATCAAGGGAGTAATGAAGTCCAGGGGTGACTGACGATGAGACACAGGTGTGCGTAATGATGGGTTGCCAGGTGTGCGTAATGATGGGTTGCCAGGTGTGTGTAAGGATGGGTTGCCAGGTGTGTGTATTGATGGGTTGCCAGGTGTGCATAATGATGGGTTGCCAGGTGTGCGTAATGATGGGTTGCCAGGTGTGCGTCATGATGGGTTGCAGGTGTGCGTAAGGATGGGTTGCCAGGTGTGCGTCATGATGGGTTGCCAGGTGTGCGTAATGATGGGTTGCCAGGTGTGTGTAATGATGGGTTACCAGGTGTGTGTAATGATGGGTGGCCAGGTGTGCGTCATGATGGGTTGCCAGGTGTGCGTCATGATGGGTTGCCAGGTGTGTGTAATGATGGGTTGCCAGGTCCTGCGGATAGTAAACTTATTTATACGTTTAGATAAAAATATATATATTTTTTTATAGAAACCTGAAGCATATTGATGAAAATATACTATGATGCTTTTCAAATGACAGAATTTTCTACCGGTGCTAACAGTTAACTATTTGCATAGGTCCACTTCCGACTTAGGACATGCTTTTTATGCACGCCTTTCCTACACACTTCTCTGTAGTTGGTATTCAGACTGACCTTATGAAGGTGTGTAACAGGCTTTGCAGGCGTGGTTCCCTTGCGTGCGCTGAATACATTTGATTAAACCGCTGAAAACCCTCCCACATGCCAGCCAACAGATTTTCTCGTGGAGTTTTCATTCAATAGGGTTTTCATTTATCTGAAGCCATCCCTTTAAATATAGTGTACCTTTTAGTTAGTATTTTGGCGACAGACTCAATAGAATATATAGAGAGAACAGGTTGAGATATATTAGGGATCAATGAAAGAAAGACATCTAAATATGAGCATATTTGTCTCGGATTCAGCAGCAATTATCATATTTAAAAATACTCTGATCTTGTAGATTATTTAGGGTTAGGAAAGTATTTCTGAATCATAAAATAACTGGTTTGGAGAGACTTTACACACGAAAGAAAGAAAACGGTGGCTTGATTCATTTTGAAAATTGCCACATTCAGTTCTTTAATTCATGGTAATGTTGGAAGATAAGTGTACATATAATTATAGTAGGGAGAATAGTGTACAATAGTAGGCTACACCCTCGTCTATTGCCTGCACTAACCATGGAACTGTGTGACGTCACAGCCAAGTATAGGCTACACCCTCGTCTATTGCCTGCACTAACCATGGAACTCTGTGATGTCACAGCCAAGTATAGGCTACACCCTCGTCTATTGCCTGCACTAACCATGGAACTCTGTGATGTCACAGCCAAGTATAGGCTACACCCTCGTCTATTGCCTGCACTAACCATGGAACTGTGTGATGTCACAGCCAAGTATAGGCTATACCCTCGTCTATTGCCTGCACTAACCATGGAACTGTGTGATGTCACAGCCAAGTATAGGCTATACCCTCGTCTATTGCCTGGACTAACCATGGAACTGTGTGATGTCACAGCCAAGTATAGGCTACACCCTCGTCTATTGCCTGGACTAACCATGGAACTGTGTGATGTCACAGCCAAGTACTGCGCCATGCATACGGTTCAAACAATGAAGGCTTGGTCTGCGCTCTGCTTCATAATGATTTAATTAGCCAACATGTTTTTTAAATTTTCATATTATCACCTGTTACTAATGATCCTCAGCATCAGAGGAAGCAAATGAAGGTAAATGAAACAATGTAATTAAATGTAATGATGACGTAGGCTGTACCAACTGAAGGGAACTAAGAGTGTAATTAAATGGAATGATGACGTAGGCTGTACCAACTGAAGGGTAATTACTGTAAATGGAATGATGACGTAGGCTGTACCAACTGAAGGGAACTAAGAGTGTAATTAAATGGAATGATGATGTGGGCTGTACCAACTGAAGGGTAATTATATTGAATGATGACGTAGGCTGTACCAACTGAAGGGAACTAAGAGTGTAATTAAATGGAATGATGATGTGGGCTGTACCAACTGAAGGGTAATTATATTGAATGATGACGTAGGCTGTACCAACTGAAGGGTAATTAAATGGAATGATGACTTAGGCTGTACCAACTGAAGGGAACTAAGAGTGTAATTAAATGGAATGATGATGTGGGCTGTACCAACTGAAGGGTAATTATATTGAATGATGACGTGGGCTGTACCAACTGAAGGGTAATTAAATGGAATGATGACGTAGGCTGTACCAACTGAAGGGTAATTAAATGGAATGATGACGTGGGCTGTACCAACTGAAGGGTAATTAAATGGAATGATGACGTAGGCTGTACCAACTGAAGGGTAATTAAATGGAATGACGACGTGGGCTGTACCAACTGAAGGGTAATTAAATGGAATGATGACGTGGGCTGTACCAACTGAAGGGTAATTAAATGGAATGATGACGTAGGTTGTACCAACTGAAGGGTAATTAAATGGAATGATGACGTAGGCTGTACCAACTGAAGGGTAATTATATTGAATGATGATGTAGGCTGTACCAACTGAAGGGTAATTAAATGGAATGATGACGTAGGCTGTACCAACTGAAGGGTAATTAAATGGAATGATGACGTAGGCTGTACCAACTGAAGGGTAATTATATTGAATGATGACGTAGGCTGTACCAACTGAAGGGATCTAAGAGTGTAATTAAATGGAATGATGACGTGGGCTGTACCAACTGAAGGGTAATTAAATGGAATGATGACGTAGGCTGTACCAACTGAAGGGAACTAAGAGTGTAATTAAATGGAATGATGACGTAGGCTGTACCAACTGAAGGGAACTAAGAGTGTAATTAAATGGAATGATGACGTAGGCTGTACCAACTGAAGGGTAATTAAATGGAATGATGACGTAGGCTGTACCAACTGAAGGGTAATTAAATGGAATGATGACGTAGGCTGTACCAACTGAAGGGTAATTAAATGGAATGATGACGTAGGCTGTACCAACTGAAGGGAACTAAGAGTGTAATTAAATGGAATGATGACGTAGGCTGTACCAACTGAAGGGTAATTAAATGGAATGATGACGTAGGCTGTACCAACTGAAGGGTAATTAAATGGAATGACGACGTGGGCTGTACCAACTGAAGGGAACTAAGAGTGTAATTAAATGGAATGATGACGTAGGCTGTACCAACTGAAGGGTAATTAAATGGAATGATGACGTGGGCTGTACCAACTGAAGGGTAATTAAATGGAATGACGACGTGGGCTGTACCAACTGAAGGGAACTAAGAGTGTAATTAAATGGAATGATGACGTGGGCTGTACCAACTGAAGGGTAATTAAATGGAATGACGACGTGGGCTGTACCAACTGAAGGGAACTAAGAGTGTAATTAAATGGAATGATGACGTGGGCTGTACCAACTGAAGGGTAATTAAATGGAATGACGACGTGGGCTGTACCAACTGAAGGGAACTAAGAGTGTAATTAAATGGAATGATGACGTGGGCTGTACCAACTGAAGGGTAATTAAATGGAATGATGACGTAGGCTGTACCAACTGAAGGGAAATAACCGTAGATTGTCAGTTGAATATGTGTGGTTATTAGGCCTACTGATGGTCGGTACTGTTAGTGGCTAACATTTAACATGATAGAAACAGGAAACAGAGAAAGTCGGGGTAGCCTATTAATTAAGACATTTGACAGTGCACATCCCTGCGAGTTAAAAGGCTCTACAGTTAAAATAATGCATAATGGCATAGCATTTCACATTTCAACTTTACTGCGGGAAGGTTCATAAGTTGATATGTCCGTTTTCTGCCATACTTGATGACTGGTTTCACATTTGTCTCCAGCAATTATAAGGTCAAATGTTTTTATTTTATCCCTTATCCAAACGGATGACTCATTTACCTACAGTAGCTAGCTATTATCAATAGCTCTTATCCAAACGGATGACTCATTTACCTACAGTAGCTAGCTATTATCAATAGCTCTTATCCAAACGGATGACTCATTTACCTACAGTAGCTAGCTATTATCAATAGCTCTTATCCAAACGGATGACTCATTTACCTACAGTAGCTAGCTATTATCAATAGCTCTTATCCAAACGGATGACTCATTTACCTACAGTAGCTAGCTATTATCAATAGCTCTTATCCAAACGGATGACTCATTTACCTACAGTAGCTAGCTATTATCAATAGCTCTTATCCAAACGGATGACTCATTTACCTACAGTAGCTAGCTATTATCAATAGCTCTTATCCAAACGGATGACTCATTTACCTACAGTAGCTAGCTATTATCAATAGCCCTTATCCAAACGGATGACTCATTTACCTACAGTAGCTAGCTATATCAATAGCTCTTATCCAAACGGATGACTCATTTACCTACAGTAGCTAGCTATTATCAATAGCCCTTATCCAAACGGATGACTCATTTACCTACAGTAGCTAGCTATTATCAATAGCTCTTATCCAAACGGATGACTCATTTACCTACAGTAGCTAGCTATTATCAATAGCTCTTATCCAAACGGATGACTCATTTACCTACAGTAGCTAGCTATTATCAATAGCTCTTATCCAAACGGATGACTCATTTACCTACAGTAGCTAGCTATTATCAATAGCTCTTATCCAAACGGATGACTCATTTACCTACAGTAGCTAGCTATTATCAATAGCTCTTATCCAAACGGATGACTCATTTACCTACAGTAGCTAGCTATTATCAATAGCCCTTATCCAAACGGATGACTCATTTACCTACAGTAGCTAGCTATTATCAATAGCTCTTATCCAAACGGATGACTCATTTACCTACAGTAGCTAGCTATTATCAATAGCTCTTATCCAAACGGATGACTCATTTACCTACAGTAGCTAGCTATTATCAATAGCTCTTATCCAAACGGATGACTCATTTACCTACAGTAGCTAGCTATTATCAATAGCTCTTATCCAAACGGATGACTCATTTACCTACAGTAGCTAGCTATTATCAATAGCTCTTATCCAAACGGATGACTCATTTACCTACAGTAGCTAGCTATTATCAATAGCTCTTATCCAAACGCATGACTCATTTACCTACAGTAGCTAGCTATTATCAATAGCCCTTATCCAAACGGATGACTCATTTACCTACAGTAGCTAGCTATTATCAATAGCTCTTATCCAAACGGATGACTCATTTACCTACAGTAGCTAGCTATTATCAATATCCCTTATCCAAACGGATGACTCATTTACCTACAGTAGCTAGCTATTATCAATAGCTCTTATCCAAACGGATGACTCATTTACCTACAGTAGCTAGCTATTATCAATATCTCTTATCAAATTGTAAATTAGTGCAGCATGAAGAATGGTGTTATTTCTATTGGAAAATAATTACGTAGATGCTTTTTCCACTTGGAACCGGTAGGTTCGCTAGATCTTATCCGGGGTTTTTTTCTCACACGAAGGTGATGGAATTTTGAGGGAATAAAGTTCAAGGTCAGAATATAGTGTATCTGTAGACACATCTCTACCACACCTTCATTTATTCAATTTCCACCCAAAATGAACAACAGATGAATATCACGCTGTTCTCACGCTTAAGTTCAAGGTCAGAATATAGTGCATAAAAAGGGAATTTCATTCCATTTACGACTTCTTAAACCGGGCTGGAATCTCAAAACATCTACTTATTAGAAACCTACACACCAGTGGCTGATACCGGTCAATTAACAACTGAGCAATACACAAATTGCTGCTACTGTATTCAATACTTTATTTTTTAGCAGGTAAGTTGACTGAGAACACGTTCTCATTTACAGCAACGACCTGGGGAATAGTTACAGAGGAGATAAGGGGGGGATGAATGAGCCAATTAGAAGCTGGGGATGATTAGGTGGCCATGATGGTATGAGGGCCAGATTGGGAATTTAGCCAGGACACCAGGGTTAACACCACTACTCTTACGATAAGTGCCATGGGATCTTCAGTGACCACAGAGAGTCAGGACACCTGCTTAACGTCCCATCCGAAAGACGGCACCCTACACAAGGCAATGTCCCCAATCACTGCCCTGGGGCAATGGGATATTTATTTTTGACCAGAGGATCCTACTGGCTCTCCAACACCAATTCCAGCAGCATCTGGGTCTCCCATCCAGGACCAACCAGGACCAACACTGCTTAGCTTCAGAAGAAACCCAGCATCAGGATTCAGGGTGGTATGCTGCTGGCCCCTTCTCTTGAGTTGGGCTTGGGGATGAAACAACTGTTGAACATCTGAGCTTTGTGGTTGTTTGTAGGGGAAACTTCTATCTCATTAGGGTGAAATAAGCCGGTTATAATTGTAATGGTTTAGCAGATCATTTACCTGGCTGAAAGAGAGGTAATATAATATATATTGTCTACAGGAAACTCATTCAACAATGTTTGATGAAGTTGTGGGGGAAAAGGACTGGGGAGGCAAAATATACTGTATATATTTATAAAAACAAAGATATGGGGGATTGGAAATGATGTAGACAATTACATTGACAGAAGCCATAATCTATCTGCAGTATTAAAGCTGATGTACCACCTTAAAAAATATATATAAAATATCCCTAACCCATACACTAACCTTAACCCATACACTAACCTTGACCCTAACCCATACACTAACCTTGACCCTAACCCATTCACTAACCTTGGGGCGGCAGGTAGCCTAGTGGTTAGAGCGTTGGGCCAGTAACCAAAAGCTTGCTAGATCAAATCCCTGAGCTGACAAGGTAAAAATCTGTCGTTCTGCTCCTGAACAAGGCAGTTTAACTCACTGTTCCTAGGCCGTCATTGTAAATAAGAATTTGTTCTTAACTGACTTGCCTAATTAAATAAAAACCTTAACCCTTACTCATACACTAACCCTAAACAATATGTCGATGTGCCCTTGAGCAAGGCACTCAACCCTAATTGCTCCTGTAGGTCACTCTGGATGAGAGTGTCTGCTAAATGACTAAAATGTAAATGTAGATAACATACAGTATGTAATCATGTCTTGTTATCTAGCAGAGAAGAGTGGAATCATTACGGTACTCCATTGAAATATGAAATTACGCTCAATGAACATTATTCGAAAGCAATTAATCAAAGATTGTGGGTAAAACCATATGGCATATTCTGTGTTTGGTATTCGAGCTCTTCAACAATTGGCTTCTAAGAGTTCAGGATTACAAAGTGACATTCTTGGTTTTCATATTTAATGATGTATGTGGAACATGCTTCATTTCATCAGGAATATATTATTTTAATTAACCTTGAACAAGAATAACCAGCATCCTCCTGAATTAGTGTTTCTCTGCTTTATCCCTGAAGTTGACAATGTTGTTTATTTGAGCAATTTTACGGTGTGTGTGTGTGTGCATGCTTTTGTACGTGTGTAAATTCAATCTTCTGGCTCATTAACATATCATAGTAGAAAAGGGAATTGTTTATTCTTAATTAGCAAACCAGGGATGATAAGTCCCAAAGAAAAAGAGTAGCTTCAAACATTGTAAGAACCACATCTTAAGAACAAATCCTATCTCTTGGCATGTTTTTCAGATGTCTTGTTGTTGTTGTTGTTGTTGTTGAGTATGTTTGTACAACACCACCAACACTGCCATTTGTTACAAACATGAATTCACTGGTTGGGCCTTTTCTTCCAAATGTCTTAATCCTGCCAACAAACCCAACAACAACAATGTGCCTGGCTTGTTTCCTCGTACACTTGGGTGATGGAAGCCAGGCAGCATGGAGCTGAAAGCTAACGGGGAACTCCGTTGACAGTGTTAGCAGAGTCTCTGCTTGCTATTTCAACTTGACCTCAGGGCAATTCGTAGGATTTGGTACGTAAAAATGTGTTTCCCTCCGCGTTACGATCATTCTCTGATTACGATCGACACAACAGGGGCAGTGAGGTTTGGACATTAGGCTGTCTTGTGGCCTTCTATGTTGGTCATTCTGGCTGTCCAGCCATAGCCTGCTGTGCTCTCTGTCTCTCGGAATCTGGCACAGCTACTGTTGGCCTTTGTCACAGTGTGGAGCTTATTTCACTGACAGGGATCCACTGTGTTCTCTTCAACCCTCTTGTATATCTGTGGCCACAGAATGGACAGGGGCTGCATGGCAGTGAAAACACTGCTACATATTATGGTCTGCTGTGTCTGTGTATATATATGTGTCTGTGTGTGTGTATGTATATATATATGTGTCTGTGTGTGTATATGTGTGTGTTTGTATATGTGTGTGTGTGTTTGTATATGTGTGTGTGTATATATGTGTGTGTGTGTATATATATGTGTGTGTGTATATATGTGTGTGTGTGTGTATATATATGTGTGTGTGTGTGTGTATATATATGTGTGTGTGTGTGTGTGTGTATATATATGTGTGTGTGTGTGTGTATATATATGTGTGTGTATATATATGTGTGTGTGTGTGTATATATATGTGTGTGTGTGTGTATATATATGTGTGTGTATATATATGTGTGTGTGTATATATATGTGTGTGTGTGTGTGTGTGTGTGTATATATATATGTGTGTGTGTGTGTGTGTATATATATGTGTGTGTGTGTGTGTGTATATATATGTGTGTGTATATATATGTGTGTGTGTATATATATGTGTGTGTGTGTGTGTATATATATGTGTGTGTGTGTATATATATGTGTGTGTGTGTGTGTGTATATATATATGTGTGTGTGTGTGTGTGTATATATATATGTGTGTGTGTGTATGTTTCTACATGCATGTCTGCAGTATTCCCATTTAAAGCATTGCAGATGATGTTTTCCAGACACGGTTCTATCGCTCACAATCTAGTTTTCCCCCCGTTTTTTTTCTATCTATCACCTAGCATATAAAATGACTGAGGCAATGACATTCTCCCTATGCCATTCAGTTAGATGACGTTTTGTGTATCGGCCAATAGAACATCTTGGGCTATGCAAAATCTTGAACCGTACCATCATGATCCATTGTCCTTTATGTCCTAAAAACTAACCTTAATTCACTGTCAAAAATTACACCCTTACAATAGACATTTGTGGTTCTGTAAGGTACTTGTAGGAGCACTCAAATTAAATTAAGCCCCAAATAGCTTTTTAACTGTTGTCACATTTAGTACTATTAAAGCAATGTTGTCACCCACCAGCCGAGGTCATCTGAGAAGAAGAGTCCATTTCATTACACGAGCACTTCTACCTTTTAGAGTCCCAACCCTTTAATACCACAACTGCTCCTTAGCGCGAACCGTCAACCAGGCTCCCACGAGGACACTTCTAACGACTTGGAACACTTCTGCTAACGGATTGGAACACTTCTCCTAACGGCATGGAACACTTCTCCTAACGGCTTGGAACACTTCTCCTAACAGCTTGGAACACTTCTCCTAACGGCTTGGAACACTTCTCCTAACGGCTTGGAACACTTCTTCTAACGGCTTGGAACACTTCTTCTAACGGCTTGGAACACTTCTTCTAATGGCTTGGAACACTTCTGCTAACGGCTTGGAACACTTCTCCTAACGGCTTGGAACACTTCTTCTAACGGCTTGGAACACTTCTAACGGCTTGGAACACTTCTCCTAATGGCTTAGAACACTTCTCCTAACGGCTTGGAACACTTCTCCTAACGGCTTGGAACACTTCTTCTAACGGCTTGGAACACTTTTAACGGCTTGGAACACTTCTTCTAATGGCTTGGAACACTTCTTCTAACGGCTTGGAACACTTCTTCTAACGGCTTGGAACACTCCTAATGGCTTGGAACACTTCTTCTAACGGCTTGGAACACTTCTTCTAACGGCTTGGAACACTTCTTCTAGCGGCTTGGAACACTCCTCCTAACGGCTTGGAACACTTCTTCTAACGGCTTGGAAAAAGTCCCACAAGGTCATTTGAAGGTTTGTTATGGAATGTTCTCCAACCAGTGCCTCTGTCTAGTACTGAATGGCTTTTTGTATTGTTCTTGCACAATTGTGGAATGACTTACTGTTGGATCGAATCAGTAGTGTAGAATACTGGTCCAATGAGATGGAAGGAGAAGAGTTTAGACACCGCTTTACCTTGAGGAGAAAGTACAGCGACTCAAAAGCATTTACCTTGAGGAGATAATTCGGTATGCTGAGGAGAAAGTACAGCGACTCAAAAGCATTTACCTTGAGGAGATAATTCGGTATGCTGAGGAGAAAGTACAGCAACTCAAAAGCATTTACCTTGAGGAGATAATTCGGTATGCTGAGGAGAAAGTACAGCGACTCAAAGCATTAAAGCAAAAGTTTATTTTTTTGTGTTTGAAACTACACAAACTAGCACAGAGGACTCGTTTTGGGGTCCGAATCCTCCACGGAGTGCGGTTACAAATTAAACATATTTAATACATTAGGACCACTGCCACAAATATTTTTTAAAGATTTTTTTTTTTTTATCAGGACTTCATTCAGTTTCAAAATGGCCATGATACAAAAGAAAAAGAGGTGAAGCAAGAAAAACATAGCTGTGAAACAGAGTCTGAAATACACAGATTTGGGAACTGAGACCTCTATGTCTTTTCATTCATATATTTAAAGGATGATAAGTAACAAAATCAGCAACATTCAAAATGTTCTTCGGGTATTTACAACAGTTTCACTGTTTGGTGGCGAACATACATGTTTCTTACATGTAAAAAAAAAATAGAAAGTGGCTTATTTCCCCTTGTGGGAATACTGTGAGGTGTGTATGACCGTACATGTGTCTTTGTACCCCCACAGCCTGTATTCCCACAAGTGGAAATGGGGGTTGGGTGGGTGGGGGGAGATACGTCACCTTTCACATCCATACAGGCTTCTAGTAAATTCCACCACTGACATTTATGGATCATGTTCAATTAATACACTCCCATAAAATGCATCACGTGACTAGCTCTTTGGGAAGCTAGTACCGTAGCGGCCTCCTAGTTTGGTTGAATGGCTCAAATGTACCTTTTGTTCTTTAACTAAACACTACTGCTAAGCGTTAATCTGGCATTTAGTAAAGTTGCAATAATGCAGCAATCCCCCCCACCCCACCCAACAAGATCAAAAGTACAAGAGATAATTACAAGACATGTAAAACAAACGTAAAATGGAGATTTAGAATAGTCAGATGCTAGTGATGAGGTTAAGAAGAGGTAGCACTCTAAGTTACTAAAAATCTGTTTGAAATGGTGACGTCATTTTCATGAGGTAAATCATTACAGCTCTGTTTTGACACACAATTCTCGGGGAACTCCTCAAATGGTATTACTATTAGTACATGTCATTTGTATAGATATGGTGACACATGATCATATAAATATGAATTTGGGACAGTATCGGAGTGAATACTATCAAACGACTGAATTATATCCATTCGAAACAGAATGCACAGTGTCCAATAAAAGGTGTAGAAATTCATGTTCAGCAAGAGGACTCATGTTGGAGAATAAGAGCAAGACAACAACAAAAAAAAGCTGCCGTTTTTAAATGTCCTTCATCGTGTCAATCCCCAAAACAATGTTAAATCCGGGATGTTAGTATCAGAAAAACAAAAGAGCCCACTAGAGGTGCAGCCATCCTAAGTCCATTGAAGCATTGCAGCAAGCTAACCTTCCGTCAGTTGGGCACCTGCAACTTCAAAGGATTCCGCTGTCCCCACAACAGTTGTATAGGGATACTGGCAGAAGAAAATCCATTGGACTACATGTATGTTGCCTTCAGTCTTAGTTGGCCAAATAGAGAACAAAAAGGGGTCAAAAGAGTAGATCTGGAGGGTTGAGAGAGATGCACGGTCTTCAGTTTTTACTTGAATAAATCTACTGTTATCTTCTCTAGACTTCCCATTCAGAACCCCAACTCGTCAGTCTGTCAGTTAATATATATTTATATTCAGAAAAATGTTGCTAAAAGCTGTATCCAATCATATCAGTCTTGACTGTGAAGGTTATTGGATGGGATTTTACAAAATGGCCGACATTGTCTGGAGTGAAGGGGGAGGGGTTAGACTCAGTCGAGGGAGGTGATTGGTTCTGTTTGGTTCAGTCACATTGGTCGAGGGCACGGTAGCATATTAGGCGGAAAAGAGACGATCAGTGAGGTGGTCAGTTTGAGGTATCAGAGTGCACACTGCCTGGCCCTTCGTTTGGGGACGTCACTGAGGAGGGAGTAGGTGCACCGTGCCATCCCCCGTTACCCTACATGGAGAAAGAGAGAGAGAGACATTGAGACAGAAACAGAGAGACAGACACAGAAACAGAGAGAGCGAGCGAGACAGAGAAAGACAGAGAGACAGAAACAGAGACAGAGAGAGCGAGAGACCGAGAAAGAGAGCGAGACAGAGAGAGAAACAGAGAGACAGAGAGAAACAGAGAGACAGAGAGAGAAACAGAGAGAGTGATTGAGAGAGAGAGAGAAACAGAGAGAGTAAGAGATAGAGAGACAGAAACAGAGAGTGACAGAGAGAGAGAGAAACAGAGAGAGTAAGAGATAGAGAGACAGAAACAGAGAGTGACAGAGAGAAACAGTGAGAGAGAGAGTACAAGGGTTACTTCTTGAAAAACAGGTAAAGTTACAACTGGGGAGGCTGATTTGATCGGGTCTTCAAGCAACCGAGCCACAACTGACAATCATAGTTCAGGGTGGATTACATTTAGAATTTAATGAAACTCAATATCCAAATTAACATCCAAAGCTTGTTGTCACAATCTGGTCTGGAAAGGGCCCCTTGCTTCCCTCTTTCAGCAGTCAGATTGAGTGTATACCCACAATAACGCACACATGGCCGGGCTAGGAAACAAACAGAGAGAGAGAGAGAGAGAGAGAGATCCGACATGGTGTCTGCCAGCGGGGGTAAGCCCCATTGCATTACCACTGACATCCCCAGACAGGGTCTCTTGCTGACAAATTTGCCCCGCGTCCTGGTCATTGGAGGCGAGTGGTGAAATCAATGTCTTATCGGATTGCTTTAGTGGTTGTCGCTGCAAATTCTAGTGTCAGTTATGAAGACGGGAGGGGACACCACCGCGGGTAACAACTTTAAGGGGAAACACTGAAAGGAAGTGACGGGAGGAGGATTTTCCTTCTCGTCGAGTCAGGGTTAGAATAGGGTTTTGGCCTAGCATTTGATAAAAAAAAAAAAAATTAAAAATTAAATCACAGATTTGTTAAGGTTTTCTTTCTCCTCCTCCTCTGAAGAGGAGGTGTAGCAGGGATCGGACCAAAATAAAGTGTGGTTATTTCGATCGATGTTTAATAAAAATATAAACACGAACAATACAAACAATAAACGTACCGTGAAAACCTAACCAGCCTATACGGGTGCAAATTAACACAGAGACAGGAACAATCACCCACGAAACACTCAAAGAATATGGCTGCCTAAATATGGTTCCCAATCAGAGACAACGATAAACACCTGCCTCTGATTGAGAACCACTTCAGGCAACCATAGACTATTCTAGATAACCCCACTATACCACAATCCCAATACCTACAAAAACCCCAAGACAAAACACACCACATAAATAACCCATGTCACACCCTGGCCTGACCAAAATAATAAAGAAAACACAAAATACTAAGACCAGGGCGTGACAAGATTGAAACATTGTCCTTGCATAAATTAGAAAAAGTTAACATGTTTTCAATATATTGAAAATAATATAGAAATATATAGTACATAAAAAATATATTTAGCATGATCAACATAGGGGCTGCAGGGTAGCCTAGTGGTTAGAGCGTTGGACTAGTAACCGGAAGGTTGCAAGTTCAAACCCCCGAGCTGACAAGGTACAAATCTGTCGTTCTACCCCTGAACAGGCAGTTAACCCACTGTTCCTAGGCCGTCATTGAAAATAAGAATTTGTTCTTAACTGACTTGCCTGGTAAAATAAAAAAATAAAAAATATTGTACTATATCTGTATAACTCATAGTGGGTTTTGTTTAGCATCAACACTCTATCTTGACAGAGCAGCTGACCCTGGCTGTCTTTAGACATACCATTCATATGCAGTGTGCTGTCCTCTTCCCTGTCCAATCCATCCTGATGACTTCCCTGAGCTCTAAACAGCATAGCTGTGAGTTATGTGATACAGCCAAACACAACCCGCCATACTTCCCTCACTTCCCCTGTGATGGACTGAGAGCCATGACCTAAATAAGGAATTGTGAGTGCGAGGGGGGGGGGGAGTGCAAAACGCTACACTTTGAAGCTGCTCGAGGTTGGCACATCGCCTACACCGCCTGGAGCAAGAAAGGGTACTCAGGAAAACCCCCAAAAAACGACACCTTGTTGTGGGAGTGCTCCTAACGACGCGGCTTTGTGTGTTTTGTTGACATTTCAGGTAGTGGTACTCTCTCTCTTTGAGAGCTGAATTTGATTGTCCAATGGAAGAAGAAGACATTTCAGGTAGTGGTTCTCTCTCTCTCTCTGAGAGCTGAATTTGATTGTCCAATGGAAGAAGAAGACATTTCAGGTAGTGGTTCTCTCTCTCTCTCTCTTTGAGAGCTGAATTTGATTGTCCAATGGAAGAAGAAGACATTTCAGGTAGTGGTTCTCTCTCTCTCTCTCTCTGAGAGCTGAATTTGATTGTCCAATGGAAGAAGAAGACATTTCAGGTAGTGGTTCTCTCTCTCTCTCTGAGAGCTGAATTTGATTGTCCAATGGAAGAAGAAGACATTTCAGGTAGTGGTTCTCTCTCTCTCTCTTTGAGAGCTGAATTTGATTGTT
Organism: Oncorhynchus nerka; assembly: GCF_034236695.1. Classification (NCBI taxonomy): domain Eukaryota; kingdom Metazoa; phylum Chordata; class Actinopteri; order Salmoniformes; family Salmonidae; genus Oncorhynchus; species Oncorhynchus nerka. The sequence goes on from NC_088399.1 coordinate 9,018,367, forward strand.
CTTCCCACGAAAATACATCATGAACATACCAGCTGTGTATGTATGTATTTTATTTAACACAACGAAAACAAACACCTCTAAAACAGAAAGGAAGCCTGTTCTAATCTTGAGAAGAAGCATAAGACATTGAGGCTCCATTTTTACCAGACGGGAAACGGTGTAATGGAGAAAACCAGTCCGCAGCCTACTTCCCCTTTCATTGCTAGAGAGCAGACAGCAAATGCAAATGTTTCTCTGTGTCGAGCGAAAGGAAGAGTCAGTACGCCTCTCTCTCTCTCTCTCTCTCACACACTCTATCTCTCCCTCTCTTCTCCTCTCTCTCTCTCTCTCTCTCTCTCTCCCTCCCTCCCTCTCTCTCTCTCTCTCTCCGTCGTGGCGGCTCATCCTCCACCAATAACTGTATCTTTACCCCGGTAGCTCAGATTGTCTGGTGCAGGAAGAAGAAGGGTCTTATCAGAGCTCATCAGGAAAGACCATAGTCGCATCTGTACAAGGCTGCAGGCAATTCCAGTTTCATATTTCATTACCGTGATAAGAAGATGGACTGCAAATTCGCTCTCAGAAGCATTTCAAAGTAGTTAAATGAAAACACAGATACACCAGTAAAAAGCCCCCGTTTCATATGGCTGTGGGGGTATTATAAAATGCATTTCATAAATGGAATGAAGCTCGCTTGCTCTTTCTCATTTAAATGGCTGGGGTGTGGATGCGGGTGTTAATATGAAGCCATACATCTATCTTTGTCATCACATGGGCCGTCCTTAATCTCGCCTGTCGTATATTTGCTCTACGGTTTGATCACACTGGCGGCTCACTGAAAAGGGGTTTTGGGAGCCCTGGCCAACAGAGATTACCCCGCAGGTCCTATTTTACAATCCTGCCCCCCGATCACCCCACCCTTAACTAACTGCATTCAAATATAGAGGAAGGGTGGTGGAGGGAGACGACGTGTGCAACATACAACTCTAGAAAATACTATTTGGGTCCTAGGATTTTCTAACCCTGGGTGAATGGGATTTTAACATGAAAATGATTTCAGGAGTCATTATAAATGTCATTATCACCAATGTCGTCGCCGTCATCGCGACGATATGACATATTTGCGGACATTGTCATGATCATGATTTACTGTACACTTACATTTAGACTGTGAGGACTGTACATGGGGTGCCGTAGCCCATCATTGTATCCGACCGTCTGACTGATAGCATGGCGTATGGTATCCCCCTAGAGAGAGAGAGAGGGGGCGAGAGAGGGGGAAAGAGAGAGAGGGAGACAGGGGGCGAGAGGGGGAGAGAGGGGGAGCGAGAGGGGGAAGAGAGAGAGGGGGAGAGGGGAGGGGGAGCGAGAGGGGGAAGAGAGAGGGGGAGGGGAGAGGGGAGGGGAGCGAGAGGGAGAGAGGGGAGGGGAGCGAGAGGGAGAGAGGGGGAGCGAGAGGGGAGGAAAGAGAGAGAGGGAGACGGGGGGGGGGCGAGAGGGGAGAGAGGGGGAGGGAGAGGGGGAAAGAGAGGGGGGGAGAGAGGGGGAGAGAGGGGAGGGGAGCGAGAGGGGAGAGAGAAAGGGGGGGAGAGGGGGGAGGAGAGGGGGAGAGAGAGGGAGAGAGGAAGGGAGAGATAGAGAGGGAGGGAGAGAGATTGGGAGAGGGGAGCGAGAGGGGAGAGGGGGGCGAGAGGGGAGAGAGAGGGAGAGAGGAAGGGAGAGAGATAGAAAGAGTGGGAGAGGGGAGAGACAGGCAGAGAGGGAGAAATGCAGAAAGAGAGTGAGGGAGAGACAAAGACAAAGTGAGAGAATGTCAATGCCTTCTCACCTTCCCTCCATCATTTTGGAAGAACAATACAAAATGACAATAACAATTGCCACAACAAAAGACAAACATGAAAGAACAGAATGGGATGAAACATTGTTCAAAAGGTATGACCTTGTAATGTTTGTAGGCAATTTGGCCTTTTTCTCTCAAAGAGAATTTCTAATCTGTGACGAAGGCAAAACACAGGACAGCAAAGTATAGACCAGACATGGGACAGTATAGACCAGACATGGGACAGTATAGAACAGAACAGACATGAGACAGGAAAGAACAGAAGAGACATGGGACAGTAAAGAACAGACATGAGACAGTATAGAACAGAAGAGACATGGGACAGTAAAGAACAGACATGAGACAGTATAGAACAGAACAGACAGGGGACAGTATAGAACAGACATGAGACAGGAAAGAACAGACATGAGACAGTAAAGAACAGACATGAGACAGTAAAGAACAGACATGAGACAGTATAGAACAGACATGGGACAGTAAATAACAGACATGAGACAGTAAAGAACAGACATGAGACAGTAAAGAACAGAACAGACATGGGACAGTAAAGAACAGACATGAGACAGTAAAGAACAGACATGGGACAGTATAGAACAGACATGGAACAGTATAGAACAGACATGGGACAGTAAAGAACAGACATGGGACAGTATAGAACAGACATGGGACAGTATAGAACAGACATGGGACAGTATAGAACAGACATGGGACAGTATAGAACAGACATGGGACAGTAAAGAACAGACATGGGACAGTATAGAACAGACATGGGACAGTAAAGAACAGACATGGGACAGTATAGAACAGAACAGACATGGGACAGTAAAGAACAGACATGAGACAGTATAGAACAGAACAGACAGGGGACAGTATAGAACAGACATGAGACAGGAAAGAACAGACATGAGACAGTAAAGAACAGACATGAGACAGTAAAGAACAGACATGAGACAGTATAGAACAGACATGGGACAGTAAATAACAGACATGAGACAGTAAAGAACAGACATGAGACAGTAAAGAACAGAAGAGACAGGGGACAGTATAGACCAGACATGAGACAGTATAGAACAGACATGAGACAGTATAGAACAGACATGAGACAGTATAGAACAGACATGAGACAGTATAGAACAGACATGAGACAGTATAGAACAGACATGAGACAGTAAAGAACAGACATGAGACAGTATAGAACAGACATGGGACAGTAAAGAACAGACATGAGACAGTAAAGAACAGACATGAGACAGTAAAGAACAGACATGAGACAGTATAGAACAGACATGAGACAGTAAAGAACAGAAGAGACATGGGACAGTAAAGAACAGACATGAGACAGTATAGAACAGACATGGGACAGTATAGAACAGAACAGGCATGGGACAGTATAGAACAGAACATGAGACAGTATAGAACAGACATGGGACAGTAAAGAACAGACATGGGACAGTATAGAACAGAACATGAGACAGGAAAGAACAGACATGGGACAGTATAGAACAGAACATGAGACAGTATAGAACAGACATGGGACAGTATAGAACAGAACAGACATGGGACAGTATAGAACAGACATGGGACAGTAAAGAACAGACATGGGACAGTAAAGTAAAGAACAGACATGAGACAGTATAGAACAGACATGGGACAGTAAAGTAAAGAACAGACATGAGACAGTAAAGTAAAGAACAGACATGAGACAGTATAGAACAGACATGAGACAGTATAGAACAGACGTGGGAAGGTATAGAACAGACATGAGACAGTATAGAACAGACATGAGACAGTATAGAACAGAACAGACATGAGACAGTATAGAACAGAACAGACATGGGACAAAATAGAACAGACATGAGACAGTATAGAACAGAAGAGACATGAGACAGTAAAGAACAGACATGAGACAGTATAGAACAGACATGAGACCGTAAAGAACAGAAGAGACATGGGACAGTAAAGTAAAGAACAGACATGAGACAGGAAAGAACAGACATGAGACAGTATAGAACAGACATGAGACCATAAAGAACAGAAGAGACATGGGACAGTAAAGTAAAGAACAGACATGAGACAGTATAGAACAGACAGGGGACAGTATAGAACAGACATGGGACAGGAAAGAACAGAAGAGACATGGGACAGTAAAGTAAAGAACAGACAAGAGACAGGAAAAAACAGACAGGGGACAGTATAGAACAGAGCAGACATGAGACAGTATAGAACAGACATGGGACAGTATAGAACAGACATGAGACAGTATAGAACAGAACAGACATGAGACAGTATAGAACAGAACAGACATGGGAAAGGAAAGAACAGACATGAGACAGTAAAGTAAAGAACAGACATGAGACAGTATAGAACAGAACAGACATGGGACAGTAAAGAACAGAACAGACAAGGGACAGTAAAGAACAGACATAAGACAGTATAGAACAGACATGAGACAGTATAGAACAGACATGAGACAGTATAGAACAGACATGAGACAGTATAGAACAGAACAGACAAGGGACAGTAAAGAACAGAACAGACATGAGACAGTATAGAACAGACATGAGACAGTATAGAACAGACCAGACATGGGACAGTAAAGAACAGACACGGGACAGTATAGAACAGAACAGACATGAGACAGTAAAGAACAGAAGAGACATGGGACAGTAAAGTAAAGAACAGACATGAGACAGTATAGAACAGAACAGACATGGGACATTAAAGAACAGACATGAGACAGTATAGAACAGAACAGACATGGGACAGTAAAGAACAGACATGAGACAGTAAAGAACAGACATGAGACAGTATAGAACAGAACAGACATGAGACAGTATAGAACAGACATGAGACAGTAAAGAACAGACATGAGACAGTAAAGAACAGACAGGGGACAGTATAGAACAGAACAGACATGAGACAGTAAAGTATAGAACAGACATGAGACAGTAAAGAACAGACATGGGACAGTAAAGAACAGACATGGGACAGTAAAGAACAGAACAGACATGGGACAGTAAAGAACAGAACAGACATGGGACAGTATAGAACAGACATGAGACAGTAAAGAACAGACATGGGACAGTAAAGAACAGACATGGGACAGTAAAGAACAGACATGGGACAGTAAAGTAAAGAACAGACATGGGACAGTAAAGTAAAGAACAGACATGAGACAGTAAAGAACAGACATGGGACAGTAAAGTAAAGAACAGACATGGGACGGTAAAGAACAGACATGGGACAGTAAAGAACAGACAAGGGACAGTAAAGAACAGAACAGAAATGGGACAGTAAAGAACAGAACAGACATGGGACAGTATAGAACAGACATGGGACAGTATAGAACAGACATGGGACAGTATAGAACAGACATGAGACGGTAAAGAACAGACATGGGACAGTAAAGAACAGAACAGACATGGGACAGTAAAGAACAGAACAGACAAGGGACAGTATAGAACAGACATGGGACAGTATAGAACAGACATGAGACAGTAAAGAACAGACATGGGACAGTAAAGAACAGACATGGGACAGTATAGAACAGTCATGAGACAGTAAAGTAAAGAACAGACATGGGACAGTAAAGTAAAGAACAGACATGGGACAGTACAGAACAGACATGGGACAGTACAGAACAGACATGAGACAGTATAGAACAGACATGAGACAGTAAAGAACAGACATGAGACAGTAAAGAACAGACATGGGACAGTAAAGAACAGACATAAGACAGTAAAGAACAGACATGGGACAGTATAGAACAGACATGGGACAGAAAAGAACAGACATGAGTCAGTAAAGAACAGACATAAGACAGTAAAGAACAGACATGGGACAGTATAGAACAGACATGGGACAGTAAAGAACAGACATGGGACAGTATAGAACAGACATGGGACAGTATAGAACAGACATGAGACAGTATAGAACAGACATGGGACAGTAAAGAACAGACATGGGACAGTAAAGAACAGACATGAGACAGTAAAGAACAGACATGGTACAGTATAGAACAGACATGAGACAGTATAGAACAGACATGGGACAGTAAAGAACAGACATGAGACAGTAAAGAACAGACATAAGACAGTAAAGAACAGACATGAGACGGTAAAGAACAGACATAAGACAGTAAAGAACAGACATGGGACAGTATAGAACAGATATGAGACAGTATAGAACAGACATGGGACAGTAAAGAACAGACATGAGACAGTATAGAACAGAACAGACATGAGACAGTATAGAACAGACATGAGACAGTAAAGAACAGACATGAGACAGTAAAGAACAGACAGGGGACAGTATAGAACAGAACAGACATGAGACAGTAAAGTAAAGAACAGACATGAGACAGTAAAGAACAGACAGGGGACAGTATAGAACAGAACAGACACGAGACAGTAAAGAACAGACATGAGACAGTAAAGAACAGAACAGACATGGTAAAGAACAGTGAGAAGTAAAGAACAGACAAGGGACAGTAAAGAACAGAACAGACATGGGACAGTAAAGTAAAGAACAGACATGGGACAGTATAGAACAGAACAGACATGGAACAATATAGAACAGACATGAGACAGTAAAGAACAGACATGGGACAGTAAAGAACAGAACAGACAAGGGACAGTAAAGAACAGAACAGACATGGGACAGTAAAGAACAGAACAGACATGGGACAGTATAGAACAGACATGAGACAGTATAGAACAGACATGAGACAGTAAAGAACAGACATGGGACAGTAAAGAACAGACATGGGACAGTAAAGAACAGAACAGACATGGGACAGTAAAGAACAGAACAGACATGGGACAGTATAGAACAGACATGAGACAGTAAAGAACAGACATGGGACAGTAAAGAACAGACATGGGACAGTAAAGAACAGACATGGGACAGTAAAGTAAAGAACAGACATGGGACAGTAAAGTAAAGAACAGACATGAGACAGTAAAGAACAGACATGGGACAGTAAAGTAAAGAACAGACATGGGACGGTAAAGAACAGACATGGGACAGTAAAGAACAGACAAGGGACAGTAAAGAACAGAACAGACATGGGACAGTAAAGAACAGAACAGACATGGGACAGTATAGAACAGACATGGGACAGTATAGAACAGACATGGGACAGTATAGAACAGACATGAGACAGTAAAGAACAGACATGGGACAGTATAGAACAGTCATGAGACAGTAAAGTAAAGAACAGACATGGGACAGTAAAGTAAAGAACAGACATGGGACAGTACAGAACAGACATGGGACAGTACAGAACAGACATGAGACAGTATAGAACAGACATGAGACAGTAAAGAACAGACATGAGACAGTAAAGAACAGACATGGGACAGTAAAGAACAGACATAAGACAGTAAAGAACAGACATGGGACAGTATAGAACAGACATGGGACAGAAAAGAACAGACATGAGTCAGTAAAGAACAGACATAAGACAGTAAAGAACAGACATGGGACAGTATAGAACAGACATGGGACAGTAAAGAACAGACATGGGACAGTATAGAACAGACATGGGACAGTATAGAACAGACATGAGACAGTATAGAACAGACATGGGACAGTAAAGAACAGACATGGGACAGTAAAGAACAGACATGAGACAGTAAAGAACAGACATGGTACAGTATAGAACAGACATGAGACAGTATAGAACAGACATGGGACAGTAAAGAACAGACATGAGACAGTAAAGAACAGACATAAGACAGTAAAGAACAGACATGAGACAGTAAATAACAGACATGGGACAGTAAAGAACAGACATGAGACAGTAAAGAACAGACATGGGACAGTATAGAACAGACATGGGACAGTATAGAACAGACATGGGACAGTATAGAACAGACATGGGACAGTATAGAACAGACATGGGACAGTAAAGAACAGACATGGGACAGTATAGAACAGACATGGGACAGTAAAGAACAGACATGGGACAGTATAGAACAGAACAGACATGGGACAGTATAGAACAGACATGGGACAGTAAAGAACAGACATGAGACAGTAAAGAACAGACATAAGACAGTAAAGAACAGACATGAGACAGTAAAGAACAGACATAAGACAGTAAAGAACAGACATGGGACAGTATAGAACAGATATGAGACAGTATAGAACAGACATGGGACAGTAAAGAACAGACATGAGACAGTAAAGAACAGACATAAGACAGTAAAGAACAGACATGAGACAGTAAAGAACAGACATAAGACAGTAAAGAACAGACATGGAACAGTATAGAACTGACATGGGACAGTAAAGTAAAGAACAGACATGGGACAGTACAGAACAGACATGGGACAGTACAGAACAGACATGAGACAGTATAGAACAGACATGAGACAGTAAAGAACAGACATGAGACAGTAAAGAACAGACATGGGACAGTAAAGAACAGACATAAGACAGTAAAGAACAGACATGGGACAGTATAGAACAGACATGGGACAGAAAAGAACAGACATGAGACAGTAAAGAACAGACATAAGACAGTAAATAACAGACATGGGACAGTATAGAACAGACATGGGACAGTAAAGAACAGACATGGGACAGTATAGAACAGACATGGGACAGTATAGAACTGACATGAGACAGTATAGAACAGACATGGGACAGTAAAGAACAGACATGGGACAGTAAAGAACAGACATGAGACAGTAAAGAACAGACATGGTACAGTATAGAACAGACATGAGACAGTATAGAACAGACATGGGACAGTAAAGAACAGACATGAGACAGTAAAGAACAGACATAAGACAGTAAAGAACATACATGAGACAGTAAAGAACAGACATGGGACAGTAAAGAACAGACATGGGACAGTAAAGAACAGACATGGGACAGTAAAGAACAGACATGAGACAGTAAAGAACAGACATGGGACAGTATAGAACAGACATGGGACAGTATAGAACAGACATGGGACAGTACAGAACAGACATGGGACAGTATAGAACAGACATGGGACAGTAAAGAACAGACATGGGACAGTATAGAACAGACATGGGACAGTAAAGAACAGACATGGGACAGTATAGAACAGAACAGACATGGGACAGTATAGAACAGACATGAGACAGTATAGAACAGACATGAGACAGTATAGAACAGACATGGGACAGTAAAGAACAGACATGAGACAGTAAAGAACAGACATAAGACAGTAAAGAACAGACATGAGACAGTAAAGAACAGACATAAGACAGTAAAGAACAGACATGGAACAGTATAGAACAGACATGGGACAGTATAGAAGAGACATGGGACAGTAAAGAACAGACATGGGACAGTAAAGAACAGACATGGGACAGTAAAGTAAAGAACAGACATGGGACAGTAAAGAACAGACATGAGACAGTAAAGAACAGACATGGGACAGTATAGAACAGACATGGGACAGTATAGAACAGACATGGGACAGTATAGAACAGTCATGAGACAGTATAGAACAGACATGGGACAGTATAGAACAGAACAGACATGAGACAGTATAGAACAGACATGGGACAGTATAGAACAGACATGGGACAGTAAAGAACAGATATGAGACAGTAAAGAACAGACATGGGACAGTAAAGAACATAACAGACATGGGACAGTATAGAACAGACATGGGACAGTAAAGAACAGACATGGGACAGTAAAGAACAGACACAGGACAGTATAGAACAGAACAGACATGGGACAGTATAGAACAGACATGGGACAGTAAAGAACAGACATGGACAGACAGAACAGAATGAGACAGTAAAGAACAGACATGGGACAGTAAGAACAGACATGGGACAGTAAAGAACAGACATGGGAGTAAAGAACAGACATAAGAAGAACAGAACAGACATGGGACAGTATAGAACAGACATGGGACAGTAAAGAACAGACATGGGACAGTAAAGAACAGAACAGACATGGGACAGTATAGAACAGACATGGGACAGTAAAGAACAGAACAGACATGGGACAGTAAAGAACAGAACAGACATGGGACAGTATAGAACAGACATGAGACAGTATAGAACAGACATGGGACAGTAAAGAACAGACATGGGACAGTAAAGAACAGAACAGACATGGGACAGTATAGAACAGACATGGGACAGTAAAGAACAGACATGGGACAGTAAAGAACAGACATGGGACAGTATAGAACAGACATGGGACAGTATAGAACAGACATGGGACAGTATAGAACAGACATGGGACAGTATAGAACAGAACAGAACAGACATGGGGACAGTATAGAACAGACATGGGGGACAGACAAAGAACAGACATGGGACAGTAAAGAACAGACATGGGACAGTATAGAACAGACATGGGACAGTATAGAACAGACATGGGACAGTATAGAACAGAACAGACATGGGACAGTATAGAACAGATATGAGACAGTATAGAACAGACATGGGACAGTAAAGAACAGACATGAGACAGTAAAGAACAGACATAAGACAGTAAAGAACAGACATGGGACAGTAAAGAACAGACATGGGACAGTAAAGAACAGACATGGGACAGTAAAGTAAAGAACAGACATGGGACAGTAAAGAACAGACATGAGACAGTAAAGAACAGACATGGGACAGTATAGAACATACATGGGACAGTATAGAACAGACATGGGACAGTAAAGAACAGACATGGGACAGTATAGAACAGACATGGGACAGTATAGAACAGACATGGGACAGTATAGAACAGACATGGGACAGTATAGAACAGACATGGGACAGTATAGAACAGACATGGGACAGTATAGAACAGATATGGGACAGTATAGAACAGACATGGGACAGTAAAGAACAGACATGGGACAGTATAGAACAGACATGGGACAGTATAGAACAGAACAGACATGAGACAGTATAGAACAGAACAGACATGGGACAGTAAAGAACAGACATGGGACAGTATAGAACAGTCATGAGACAGTATAGAACAGACATGGGACAGTATAGAACAGAACAGACATGAGACAGTATAGAACAGACATGGGACAGTATAGAACAGACATGGGACAGTAAAGAACAGATATGAGACAGTAAAGAACAGACATGGGACAGTAAAGAACATAACAGACATGGGACAGTATAGAACAGACATGGGACAGTAAAGAACAGACATGGGACAGTAAAGAACAGACATGGGACAGTATAGAACAGAACAGACATGGGACAGTATAGAACAGACATGGGACAGTAAAGAACATACATGGGACAGTAAAGAACAGACATGGGACAGTAAAGAACAGAACAGACATGGGACAGTATAGAACAGACATGGGACAGTATAGAACAGACATGGGACAGTAAAGAACAGAACAGACATGGGACAGTATAGAACAGACATGGGACAGTAAAGAACAGACATGGGACAGTAAAGAACAGAACAGACATGGGACAGTATAGAACAGACATGGGACAGTAAAGAACAGAACAGACATGGGACAGTAAAGAACAGAACAGACATGGGACAGTATAGAACAGACATGAGACAGTATAGAACAGACATGGGACAGTAAAGAACAGACATGGGACAGTAAAGAACAGAACAGACATGGGACAGTATAGAACAGACATGGGACAGTAAAGAACAGACATGGGACAGTAAAGAACAGACATGGGACAGTATAGAACAGACATGGGACAGTATAGAACAGACATGGGACAGTATAGAACAGAACAGACATGGGACAGTATAGAACAGACATGGGACAGTAAAGAACAGACATGGGACAGTAAAGAACAGACTAGGCATGGGACAGTAAAGAACAGACTAGACATGGGACTGTAAAGAACAGACATGGGACAGTAAAAAACAGAACAGACATGGGACAGTATAGAACAGACATGGGACAGTAAAGAACAGAACAGACATGGGACAGTAAAGAACAGACATGGGACAGTAAAAAACAGAACAGACATGGGACAGTATAGAAGAGACATGGGACAGTAAAGAACAGACATGGGACAGTAAAGAACAGACATGGGACAGTAAAGAACAGACATGGGACAGTAAATAACAGACATGGGACAGTAAAGAACAGACATGAAACAGTAAAGTAAAGAACAGACATGGGACTGTAAAGAACAGACATGAAACAGTAAAGTAAAGAACAGACATGAGACAGTAAAGAACAGACATGAGACAGTATAGAACAGACCAGACATGGGACAGTAAAGAACAGACATGAGACAGTAAAGTAAAGAACAGACATGAGACAGTAAAGAACAGACATGGGACAGTAAAGTAAAGAACAGACATGAGACAGTAAAGTAAAGAACAGACATGGGACAGTAAAGAACAGACATGGGACAGTAAAGAACAGACATGGGACAGTAAAGAACAGAACAGACATGGGACAGTAAAGAACAGACATGGGACAGTATAGAACAGAACAGACATGAGACAGTATAGAACAGCACAGACATGAGACAGTATAGAACAGACATGGGACAGTAAAGAACAGACATGGGACAGTATAGAACAGACATGGGACAGTAACAGACATGGGACAGTATAAAACAGACATGGGACAGTAAAGAACAGAACAGACATGAGACAGTATAGAACAGAACAGACATGGGACAGTAAAGAACAGAACATACATGGGACAGTATAGAACAGAACAGACATGAGACAGTAAAGAACAGACATGGGACAGTATAGAACAGACATGGGACAGTACAGAACAGACATGGGACAGTATAGAACAGACATGAGACAGTATAGAACAGACCAGACAAGGGACAGTAAAGAACAGACATGAGACAGTATAGAACAGACCAGACATGGGACAGTAAAGAACAGACATGAGACAGTAAAGAACAGATATGGGACAGTAAAGAACAGACATGGAACAGTAAAGAACAGACATGGGACAGTAAAGAACAGACATGGAACAGTAAAGAACAGACATGGGACAGTATAGAACAGACATGGGACAGTATAGAACAGACATGGGACAGTAAAGAACAGACATGGGACAGTATAGAACAGACATGGGACGGTAAAGAACAGACATGGGACAGTAAAGAACAGAACAGACATGGGACAGAAAAGAACAGACATGGGACAGTAAAGTAAAGAACAGACATGGGACAGTAAAGAACAGACATGGGACAGTATAGAACAGACATGGGACAGTATAGAACAGACAAGGGACAGTACAGAACAGACATGGAACAGTAAAGAACAGACATGGAACAGTAAAGAACAGAACAGACATGGGACAGTAAAGTAAAGAACAGACATGGGACAGTAAAGAACAGACAAGGGACAGTAAAGTAAAGAACAGACATGGGACAGTAAAGAACAGACATGGGACAGTATAGAACAGACATGGGACAGTATAGAACAGACATGGGACAGTAAAGAACAGACAAGGGACAGTACAGAACAGACATGGAACAGTAAAGAACAGACATGAGACAGTAAAATAAAGAACAGACATGGGACAGTAAAGAACAGACATGAGACAGTAAAATAAAGAACAGACATGGGACAGTAAAGAACAGACATGAGACAGTAAAATAAAGAACAGACATGAGACAGTATAGAACAGACATGAGACAGTATAGAACAGAACAGACATGAGACAGTAAAGAACAGACATGAGACAGTAAAGAACAGACATGAGACAGTATAGAACAGACCAGACATGAGACAGTAAAGAACAGACATGGGACAGTAAAGAACAGACATGAGACAGTAAAATAAAGAACAGACATGGGACAGTAAAGAACAGACATGAGACAGTAAAATAAAGAACAGACATGGGACAGTAAAGAACAGACATGAGACAGTATAGAACAGACATGAGACAGTATAGAACAGACATGAGACAGTATAGAACTGGACAGACATGAGACAGTATAGAACAGACATGAGACAGTATAGAACAGAACAGACATGAGACAGTAAAGAAGAGACATGAGACAGTAAAGAACAGACATGGGACAGTAAAGAACAGACATGAGACAGTAAAATAAAGAACAGACATGGGACAGTATAGAACAGACATGAGACAGTATAGAACAGACATGAGACAGTATAGAACAGAACAGACATGAAAAGAAAGAACAGACATGAGACAGTAAAGAACAGACATGAGACAGTATAGAACAGAACAGACATGAGACAGTATAGAACAGAACAGACATGAGACAGTATAGAACAGAACAGACATGAGACAGTATAGAACAGAACAGACATGAGACAGTAAAGAACAGAACAGACATGGGACAGTATAGAACAGACACGGGACAGGTAAGTATAGAAAGTGGGGAATCCCAGCCCAAGAGCTCAAGTCAAAGCCAGACACTCGACCTTCTCAAATAACAGAACCTGTAATCTACAATATACTGTCATATAGAAATACAGAAATATGTCAAAAGGTCTATAATATCTAAAGCCATATTTCTTACACCTGACGAACACCTTCTAAGATAATAAATATTCAAGCTGCATAACCTACAGTATAATGTCCTGCTGTACCCAGACTGGACATTACCAGTCGACTATCAATGAATTGCTACGGTTTTGAGTTGAAGTCCAATCTCATTCAAACTCAAAATCATTCCATGAATTCAACGAAATCCTCAGAGAAAGTGAAGGCCAAAGTGTCTCCATTATTCCAATTCATGGAATGACTCCAATTTTTTTTTTAAAAGGGTATTGACCCCAAACCTAGTACAGTCAATAGTATGTGACCCTTAAGTAAGCCTTGAACCCTGACCTCTCTTCCTGACCTCTCACCCTGACCTACCTGTGACTGCACATTAGCTCCGACTTGAGCCCCCTGGTAAGAGGCCCCATTCAGACTCTGCATGCTCATGAACATGTCCCCAGAGTTAGGGAGGCTAAAAGAGGCAGAGGAACCTGGAGAGGAGAGATGGAAGTAGCTGAATATGAGAACACATACAGATCTAGGATCAGCTTCCCTTTACCCAATCCTAATCTTAACCATTAGTGGGGGAAGTGCTAAACTGACCCCAAGATATGCGTCTAGGGGCAACGTCCCACTACATTACACTCACTGATCCATACATCCGAACAACTAAACTATCCAAAACAAGAAGACTGTAGATATAGAAAGGACAAAAGAAAGAGATGAAAACAGAGAGAGTAAGGACCGAGGGAAGAGAGATGAAAACAGAGAGAATAAGGACCGAGGGAAGAGAGATGAAAACAGAGAGAATAAGGACCGAGGGAAGAGAGATGAAAACAGAGAGAATAAGGACCGAGGGAAGAGAGATGAAAACAGAGAGAGTAAGGACCGAGGGAAGAGAGATGAAAACAGAGAGAGTAAGGACCGAGGGAAGAGAGATGAAAACAGAGAGAGTAAGGACCGAGGGAAGAGAGATGAAAACAGAGAGAATAAGGACCGAGGGAAGAGAAATGAAAACAGAGAGAGTAAGGACCGAGGGAAGAGAGATGAAAACAGAGAGATTAAAAACCGAGGGAAGAGAAATGAAAACATAGAGAGTAAGGACCGAGGGAAGAGAGATGAAAACAGAGAGAATAAGGACGAGGGAAGAGAAATGAAAACAGAGAGAGTAAGGACCGAGGGAAGAGAGATGAAAACAGAGAGAGTAAGGACAAAAGAAAGAGAGATGAAAACAGAGAGAGTAAGGACCGAGGGAAGGGAGATGAAAACAGAGAGAGTAAGGACCGAGGGAAGAGAAATGAAAACAGAGAGAGTAAGGACAAAAGAAAGAGAGATGAAAACAGAGAATAAGGACAGAGGGAAGGGAGATGAAACAAGAACTAGTGTACTCGTATCCTAAATGAAGCAACCTAAACAGGAACTAGCGTACTCATATCCTAAATGAAGCAACCTAAACAGGAACTAGTGTACTCATATCCTAAATGAAGCAACCTAAACAGGAACTAGCGTACTCGTATCCTAAATGAAGCAACCTAAACAGGAACTAGTGTACTCATATCCTAAATGAAGCAACCTAAACAGGAACTAGTGTACTCATATCCTAAATGAAGCAACCTAAACAGGAACTAGCGTACTCATATCCTAAATGAAGCAACCTAAACAGGAACTAGCGTACTCATATCCTAAATGAAGCACCCTAAACAGGAACTAGCGTACTCATATCCTAAATGAAGCAACCTAAACAGGAACTAGCGTACTCATATCCTAAATGAAGCACCCTAAACAGGAACTAGTGTACTCATATCCTAAATGAAGCAACCTAAACAGGAACTAGCGTACTCATATCCTAAATGAAGCAACCTAAGCAGGAACTAGCGTACTCATATCCTAAATGAAGCAACCTAAACAGGAACTAGCGTACTCATATCCTAAATGAAGCAACCTAAACAGGAACTAGTGTACTCATATCCTAAATGAAGCACCCTAAACAGGAACTAGTGTACTCATATCCTAAATGAAGCAACCTAAACAGGAACTATCGTACTCATATCCTAAATGAAACCAATTGAATTCAGGTTGAGGTGTTGGAGAGGGAGACAAGCTTCCACTATGGTCGGGGGTGTGAGAAGGGACCGATGGAAGGACCAGTTCTAGGTGGGATGAATGACCACAACACATAAAAGGTTTCCTAAAAGAGAACCAGTACCGGCGGTGAACATGTTGGTTAAAAGGGAGTTTTTGCTCTCGGCAGAGTCCAGTTGAAATTCCTCATCTTTCATCTGGAAGCCTGGATAACAGAAAATGGAAGGGACTTGAAAACCTCCCATCATGACTTCATTAAGCCCCGAGTCTCATTGCCTACATCAATTGTATTGGAATTGTAAGCACTGCTATAGAATATTAAATGAAGATTAAAAAAATAAAAAAACATGGGCTTAGGTTTGATTTGATTTGACTTCAGAGCGTGAACATTTTAATAATTTGTTGTGTTGATTTTTATTATCAAAATTTAATTGTCATTTGCAATTTTAACAAACAATGCCAGATGTCCCTCCCTCTCTCCCTACCGCCCACCACCCACCCAACTACCCCTAGCAACCACACACCCCACTACCCCTAGCAACCAGCCACCCAACTACCCCTAGCAACCACCCACCTAACTACCCCTAGCAACCAGCCACCCAACTATCCCTAGCAGTACCACAGTCACAGGGGTGTCAAACTCACTCTGGCTCCGCGGGCCTCATTCAGTCTTTACAGAGGTCTGGAGGGTCGTATTCAAAATGTGTTATATTTCCTTGCAGTCAAAATGGACCAAACAATTGTCAGTCAAAATGGTGAGAAAAAAAATAGCCCTCTAACCATAGTTTGGGGAATTTTTTATGCTCCTTGACTGTCTAGCTTTCATTTCAGTGATTGTTAGCAACCTGGACCGAGTGAAAATACTGTATAAATGTAGGTCCAATATAATTTATACACAGTTTTCATTTATTTTTTAAATGTATATAGACGGTTTTATTTATTTTTTTGGATCCCATGGGCCGTATGTTTGATACCCCTCGTCTACAATATATTACTTCTTAGAAAGTTGAATAAGTGAAACAATGAAAACAAAATAACAAAAGAAAAATGAATAAATCACAAGAGTAGGAAAAAACAAGAAACAAGGAAGCAGCAATAACAGCGAAACCAGAAATCATCACTTTGTTAAGTATCGAACACCACTTCCTGTGTTACTATCCAAATCTATATATATATGTTACCGTGTTTTTACACATTTACCGCAACATATACATACGACTCTGGTCTTACCACCAAGTGTGCCTACCAGAGTTGGGCGTGGTGGGTGAGTTGGCCTGGCTGTTGTGGATGGCTGCTGCCACAGCGTGGGTTGCTGTCACCGCTGTCTTGGCTGCATAGAGGTTAGCCTCCTCCTGGAACTTGCCGATGTTCTTCTTGTACCGGATCCTCTTGTTGCCGAACCAATTGGACACCTGAGTAGGACATCGGCAAGTTCCAGGAAAGGGATTAGAGAGAGAGAGAGCGAGAGAGAGAGAGAGAAGGATGAGAGATAAAGGGGAAATAATGTAGTGAGTCAGACATTGTCCACCATTTTGAAAAAACATTACTTCAGGTTGTCCCCGCCCCTGGAGAGGAGTAGGAGGCATTCAACCGAACGTGAGACGAGGTGCAACCAAACAAATCAAAAAGAAGCATTCTGAAGTAAACAAGAGCGACTCTTGCTCACAATTAAAATCTTGATGTTTTATTGACCTAATTCTGAGTTAAAGTCGTGACGTTTCGGCCAGTCATGATTTCAACTCAAAATTAGATAAATAAATAAAGCATTGTGGACGAGAGTCGCTCATATTCCAGTCCCAGAGTCTGCAAGGACCAATCAGGACTGTCGTGTGGATGGCCAGCCAACTATCACCAATCTTTCTACAGCTGTCACCAAAGAGTGCGATGAGTATTCCATCTAGGAGAATAATATTTGGACTAAGCTACTGTCAATGTTGTGGCCATAGAAACAGAACACATTGTATTTCTATGGTTACCGAGGCTCATGCATTTACAACACAACAACACATTCTCTAAAGATTGTCAGGATTGGTCTGTCTATTAAAGCCTGGTTATTTATTTATTTTACTAGGCAAGTCAGTTAAGAAGAAATTCTTATTTTCAATGACGGTCTAGGAACAGTGGGTTAACTGCCTTGTTCAGGGGTAGAACGACAGATTTGTACCTTGTCAGCTCGGGGATTCGAACTTGCAACTTTTCGGTTACTAGTCCAACGCTCTAACCACTAGGCTACCCTGCCACCTCTACACTCTAACCACTAGGCTACCCTGCCGCCTCTACACTCTAACCACTAGGCTACCCTGCCACCTCTACACTCTAACCACTAGGCTACCCTGCCGCCTCTACACTCTAAACACTAGGCGACCCTGTCTCAGTGCAGCAACTACATTCCTCTTCTTTCCAGTCCTGTCATTGGCCAACGAGACTGGCATTTCGGGCAATGTTCAAATACGAACATTCTATCGTTAATGAGCTCGAAGAGAGATAATTTTATCCTGATTCAATAACCTCCATAGCTATCATCCAATCACAATGTTTATGCAAATTAGACCCGAAAGGAAAACATTCTAACTTAATTCATGAATTTGATTGGAAACATTCTAACATTGGGCATTCTGACTTAATACATGGCACTGTAAAGATAAACATTGGAGCGCGGGGAGAACACAGAATTTCCCTTTATTGATCACATCACACCAGAGAAGCACTCAGGACTTCTCTCTAGTTCACTCTGTGAACACTGTAGCCTATTTTGTATCCAGCAAGCAAGAGCAAGGTCCTTCTTTTCTCGAATATATATATTTTTACATTTCTCAAAATAAGTGACCAAACTATATTGATTTGTCTGGGAAAACGGATCGGGCTAGGCTACTGGTTCAAGAGCTGTAAGGAGAATAGAGAGAGGAGGAAAGAGAGAGACGGCCAGCGGAGATGCTAGTGGAGATGCTAGTGGAGGTGCTAGCGGAGATGCTAGTGGAGAGGCTAGTGGAGATGCTAGCGGAGATGCTAGTGGAGAGGCTAGTGGAGAGGCTAGTGGAGAGGCTAGTGGAGATGTTAGCGGAGATGCTAGCGGAGATGCTAGCGGAGATGCTAGCGGAGATGCTAGTGGAGATGGTAGTGGAGATGGTAGTGGAGATGCTACTGGAGATGCTAGTGGAGATGGTAGTGGAGATGCATGAATTAAGCAAGAAAGGAACCGTGAAGAAATAGAAGACACAAGGTCCGAACTGAAATGGGACATCTGCTTTATCTCAACCTCCCATAGACAACCAGAAATACAGAGGCAGAGGTTGGAGAGGTTGGAGCAGGGGGCTGTTACAGACATATGGAGGTTGGAGCAGGGGACTGTTACAGACATATAGAGGTTGGAGCAGGGGACTGTTACAGACATATAGAGGTTGGAGCAGGGGACTGTTACAGACATATAGAGGTTGGAGCAGGGGGACATATAGAGGTTGGAGCAGGGGACTGTTACAGACATATAGAGGTTGGAGAGGTTGGAGCAGGGGACTGTTACAGACATATAGAGGTTGGAGCAGGGGACTGTTACAGACATATAGAGGTTGGAGAGGTTGGAGCAGGGGACTGTTACAGACATATAGAGGTTGGAGCAGGGGACTGTTACAGACATATAGAGGTTGGAGCAGGGACTGTTACAGACATATAGAGGTTGGAGCAGGTTGGGGGACTGTTACAGACATATAGAGAGGTTGACATATAGAGCAGGGGGACATATAGAGGTTGGAGCAGGTTACAGACATATAGAGAGGTTGGAGCAGGGGACTGTTACAGACATATAGAGGTTGGAGCAGGGGACTGTTACAGACATATAGAGGTTGGAGAGGAGGTTGGAGCAGGGGACTGTTACAGACATATAGAGGTGGAGCAGGGGACTGTTACAGACATATAGAGGTTGGAGCAGGGGACTGTTACAGACATATAGAGGTTGGAGCAGGGGACTGTTACAGACATATAGAGGTTGAGCAGGGGACTGTTACAGACATATAGAGGTTGGAGCAGGGACTGTTACAGACATATAGAGGTTGGAGCAGGGGGACTGTTACAGACATATAGAGGTTGGAGCAGGGGGCTGTTACAGACATATAGAGGTTGGAGCAGGGGACTGTTACAGACATATAGAGGTTGGAGCAGGGGACTGTTACAGACATATAGAGGTTGGAGCAGGGACTGTTACAGACATATAGAGGTTGGAGCAGGGGGACTGTTACAGACATATAGAGAGGTTGGAGCAGGGGACTGTTACAGACATATAGAGGGTTGGAGGGGACTGTTACAGACATATAGAGGTTGGAGCAGGGGACTGTTACAGACATATAGAGGTTGGAGCAGGGGCTGTTACAGACATATAGAGGTTGGAGCAGGGGACTGTTACAGACATATAGAGGTTGGAGCAGGGGGACTGTTTACAGACATATAGAGGTTGGATCAGGGGGAGAGAGTTACAGACATATAGAGGTTGGAGAGAGGTTGGAGCAGGGGACTGTTACAGACAGGTTGGAGCAGGGGGACTGTTACAGACATATAGAGGTTGGAGCAGGGGACTGTTACAGACATAGATAGAGGTTGGAGCAGGGGACTGTTACAGACATATAGAGGTTGGAGCAGGGGACTGTTACAGACATATAGAGGTTGGAGCAGGGGACTGTTACAGACATATAGAGGTTGGAGCAGGGGACTGTTACAGAGAGGTTGGAGCAGGGGACTGTTACAGACATATAGATAGAGGTTGGAGCAGGGGACTGTTACAGACATATAGAGGTTGGAGCAGGGGACTGTTACAGACATATAGAGGTTGGAGCAGGGGACTGTTACAGACATATAGAGAGGTTGGAGCAGGGAGAGCAGGTTGGGGACTGTTACAGACAGTTGGAGAGGGGGACTGTTACAGACATATAGAGGTTGGAGCAGGGGACTGTTACAGACATATAGAGGTTGAGAGGTTGGAGCAGGGGACTGTTACAGACATATAGAGGTTGGAGCAGGGGCTGTTACAGACATATAGAGGTTGGAGCAGGGGACTGTTACAGACATATAGAGGTTGGAGCAGGGGACTGTTACAGAGAGGTTGGAGCAGGGGACTGTTACAGACATATAGAGGTTGGAGCAGGGGACTGTTACAGACATATAGAGGTTGGAGCAGGGACTGTTACAGACATATAGAGGTTGGAGCAGGGGACTGTTACAGACATATAGAGGTTGGAGCAGGGGACTGTTACAGACATATAGAGGTTGGAGAGGTTGGAGCAGGGGACTGTTACAGACATATAGAGGTTGGAGCAGGGGACTGTTACAGACATATAGAGGTTGTTACAGAGAGGTTGGAGCAGGGGACTGTTACAGACATATAGAGGTTGGAGCAGGGGACTGTTACAGACATATAGAGGTTGGAGCAGGGACTGTTACAGACATATAGAGGTTGGAGCAGGGAGTTACAGACATATAGAGGTGGAGCAGGGACTGTTACAGACATATAGAGGTTGGAGCAGGGGACTGTTACAGACATATAGAGGTTGGAGCAGGTTGGGACTGTTACAGACATATAGAGGTTGGAGCAGGGGACTGTTACAGACATATAGAGGTTGGAGAGGTTGGAGCAGGGGGACTGTTACAGACATAGAGGTTGGAGCAGGGGGCTGTTACAGACATATAGAGGTTGGAGCAGGGGACTGTTACAGACATATAGAGGTTGGAGCAGGGGGCTGTTACAGACATATAGAGGTTGGAGCAGGGACTGTTACAGACATATAGAGGTTGGAGAGGTTGGAGCAGGGGACTGTTACAGACATATAGAGGTTGGAGCAGGGGACTGTTACAGACATATAGAGGCTGGATCAGGTTGGGGACTGTTACAGACATATAGAGGTTGGAGAGGTTGGAGCAGGTGACTGTTACAGACATATAGAGGTTGGAGAGGTTGGAGCAGGGGACTGTTACAGACATATAGAGGTTGGAGCAGGGGGCTGTTACAGACATATAGAGGTTGGAGCAGGGGACTGTTACAGACATATAGAGGTTGGAGGTTGGAGCAGGGGCTGTTACAGACATATAGAGGTTGGAGCAGGGGACTGTTACAGACATATAGAGGTTGGAGCAGGGGACTGTTACAGACATGGAGAGGTGGAGCAGGGGACTAGAGGTTGGAGCAGGGGACTACAGTTACAGACATATAGAGGTTTGTTACAGAGAGGTTGGAGCAGGGGACTGTTACAGACATATAGAGGTTGGAGCAGGGGACTGTTACAGAGAGAGGTTGGAGCAGGGGACTGTTACAGACATATAGAGGTTGGAGCAGGGGACTGTTACAGACATATAGAGGTTGGAGCAGGGGACTGTTACAGACATATAGAGGTTGGAGCAGGGGACTGTTACAGACATATAGAGGTTGGAGCAGGGGACTGTTACAGACATATAGAGGTTGGAGAGGTTGGAGCAGGGGACTGTTACAGACATATAGAGGTTGGAGCAGGGGACTGTTACAGACATATAGAGGTTGGAGCAGGGGACTGTTACAGACATATAGAGGTTGGAGCAGGGGACTGTTACAGACATATAGAGGATTTGGAGGGTTGGAGCAGGGGACTGTTACAGACATATAGAGGTTGGAGCAGGGGGCTGTTACAGACATATAGAGGTTGGAGCAGGGGACTGTTACAGACATATAGAGGTTGGAGCAGGGGGCTGTTACAGACATATAGAGGTTGGAGCAGGGGACTGTTACAGACATATAGAGGTTGGAGAGGTTGGAGCAGGGGGCTGTTACAGACATATAGAGGTTGGAGCAGGGGACTGTTACAGACATATAGAGGCTGGATCAGGGGACTGTTACAGACATATAGAGGTTGGAGAGGTTGGAGCAGGGGACTGTTACAGACATATAGAGGTTGGAGAGGTTGGAGCAGGGGACTGTTACAGACATATAGAGGTTGGAGCAGGGGGCTGTTACAGACATATAGAGGTTGGAGCAGGGGACTGTTACAGACATATAGAGGTTGGAGAGGTTGGAGCAGGGGCTGTTACAGACATATAGAGGTTGGAGCAGGGGACTGTTACAGACATATAGAGGCTGGATCAGGGGACTGTTACAGACATATAGAGGTTGGAGAGGTTGGAGCAGGGGACTGTTACAGACATATAGAGGTTGGAGCAGGGGACTGTTACAGACATATAGATGTTGGAGAGGTTGGAGCAGGGGACTGTTACAGACATATAGAGGTTGGAGCAGGGGCTGTTACAGACATATAGAGGTTGGAGAGGTTGGAGCAGGGGACTGTTACAGACATATAGAGGTTGGAGCAGGGGGGACTGTTACTGTTACTGTTGGAGACATATAGAGGTTGGAGCAGGGGGTTGGAGTTACAGGGGACTGTTACAGACATATAGAGGTTGGAGCAGGGGGCATATAGAGGTTGGAGAGGTTGGAGCAGGGGACTGTTACAGACATATAGAGAGGTTGGAGCAGGGGACTGTTACAGACATATAGAGGTTGGAGCAGGGAGAGGTTGGAGCAGGGGACTGTTACAGACATATAGAGGTTGGAGCAGGGGACTGTTACAGACATATAGAGGTTGGAGCAGGGGACTGTTACAGACATATAGAGGTTGGAGAGGTTGGAGCAGGGGACTGTTACAGACATATAGAGGTTGGAGAGGTTGGAGCAGGGGACTGTTACAGACATATAGAGGTTGGAGCAGGGGACTGTTACAGACATATAGAGGTTGGAGAGGTTGGAGCAGGGGACTGTTACAGACATATAGAGGTTGGAGCAGGGGACTGTTACAGACATATAGAGGTTGGAGCAGGGGACTGTTACATACATATAGAGGTTGGAGCAGGGGACTGTTACAGACATATAGAGGTTGGAGCAGGGGACTGTTACAGACATATAGAGGTTGGAGCAGGGGACTGTTACAGACATATAGAGGTTGGAGCAGGGGACTGTTACAGACATATAGAGGTTGGAGAGGTTGGAGCAGGGGGACTGTTACAGACATATAGAGGTTGGAGCAGGGGGCTGTTACAGACATATAGAGGTTGGAGCAGGGGACTGTTACAGACATATAGAGGTTGGAGCAGGGGGCTGTTACAGACATATAGAGGTTGGAGCAGGGGACTGTTACAGACATATAGAGGTTGGAGAGGTTGGAGCAGGGGGCTGTTACAGACATATAGAGGTTGGAGCAGGGGACTGTTACAGACATATAGAGGCTGGATCAGGGGACTGTTACAGACATATAGAGGTTGGAGAGGTTGGAGCAGGTGACTGTTACAGACATATAGAGGTTGGAGAGGTTGGAGCAGGGGACTGTTACAGACATATAGAGGTTGGAGCAGGGGGCTGTTACAGACATATAGAGGTTGGAGCAGGGGACTGTTACAGACATATAGAGGTTGGAGAGGTTGGAGCAGGGGGCTGTTACAGACATATAGAGGTTGGAGCAGGGGACTGTTACAGACATATAGAGGCTGGATCAGGGGACTGTTACAGACATATAGAGGTTGGAGAGGTTGGAGCAGGGGACTGTTACAGACATATAGAGGTTGGAGCAGGGGACTGTTACAGACATATAGATGTTGGAGAGGTTGGAGCAGGGGACTGTTACAGACATATAGAGGTTGGAGCAGGGGGCTGTTACAGACATATAGAGGTTGGAGAGGTTGGAGCAGGGGACTGTTACAGACATATAGAGGTTGGAGCAGGGGACTGTTACAGACATATAGAGGTTGGAGAGGTTGGAGCAGGGGACTGTTACAGACATATAGAGGTTGGAGCAGGGGACTGTTACGGACATATAGAGGTTGGAGAGGTTGGAGCAGGGGACTGTTACAGACATATAGAGGTTGGAGAGGTTGGAGCAGGGGACTGTTACAGACATATAGAGGTTGGAGCAGGGGACTGTTACAGACATATAGAGGTTGGAGAGGTTGGAGCAGGGGACTGTTACAGACATATAGAGGTTGGAGAGGTTGGAGCAGGGGACTGTTACAGACATATAGAGGTTGGAGAGGTTGGAGCAGGTGACTGTTACAGACATATAGAGTTTGGAGAGGTTGGAGAAGGGGACTGTTACATACATATAGAGGTTGGAGCAGGGGACTGTTACAGACATATAGAGGTTGGAGCAGGGGACTGTTACAGACATATAGAGGTTGGAGCAGGGGACTGTTACAGACATATAGAGGTTGGAGAGGTTGGAGCAGGGGACTGTTACATACATATAGAGGTTGGAGCAGGGGACTGTTACAGACATATAGAGGTTGGAGCAGGGGACTGTTACAGACATATAGAGGTTGGAGCAGGGGACTGTTACAGACATATAGAGGTTGGAGAGGTTGGAGCAGGGGACTGTTACAGACATATAGAGGCTGGATCAGGGGACTGTTACAGACATATAGAGGCTGGATCAGGGGACTGTTACAGACATATAGAGGCTGGATCAGGGGACTGTTACAGACATATAGAGGCTGGATCAGGGGACTGTTACAGACATATAGAGGTTGGAGCAGGGGACTGTTACACTGGGTGCCTTATGATACAGTTATTGTCGGAGGTTATGTGCTGTGCTCAAGGGCACAACGGCAGGCGATAGCATCTAGGATTTGATACAGGCAACCCTCCGGCTGCCAGCTTGCTTCCCGTCAAATGATTTCCTCATCAGACCTGGCATTCGAACTGGAAACCCTCCGGCTGCTGGCTCACCTCTCTACCCGCTAGGCTACCTAGCCTAAAACACAATCTGTGAGAGACAGATAAACAGAGGAAGTCATCTGACCTCTGAGAGAGGGGGAAGGAGAAAGATGGAGAGAAAGAGAAAGAGAGAGAATACATATGAGAGCACAGAGAGGGCACAGGAAGAGGGAGGGTGAGAGAGGGATAGAGAGAGAGAGAGAGAGAGAGAGAGAGAGAGAGAGACAGAGAGAGAGACACAGCGAGAGAGGTCGATACAGTATAACAGAGAGAGCACAGAAAGAGGGAGGGTGAGAGAGAGAGAAAGAGAGAGAGACAGAGAGAGAGAGAGAGAGAGAGAGAGAGAGAGAGAGAGAGGTAGATACATTATAACAGAGAGAGCACAGAAAGAGGGAGTCTGAGACGTATTGCTCCATACCGGGACCTGACAACTCCGGCCTCTCCCCCCAACTCACCAGAGAGAGAAACCAAACAGCTGCGCTCAATAATTCACTAGCATCTCCTCTCCTCCGCTCCTCCTCTCCTCCTCCTCACCCCAGGCCAATAGACTCCCCCCTGTCAACCACGTTAGATTGATGTTCTGTCTGAGATGTTCATACAACCTAATGGATAATGTCTACTTCAGAGACTCCCACTAACTCAAACAAAGCTGTAAAGTAAGACAGCCAAAAGGTTGGTAGATCTGTCCGGCAGGCTACAGGTGAGGGGCTCTGATCCATTGAGAGTGACCACTACCTGTATATAATATGTGTAGTGACATATCCATGGTGCTCCTTCTTCTTCCATACGAAGGGAGCCAGTGCCTGCTCTGTAGTCTGTTCTGTAGTCTGCTCTGTAGTCTGCTCTGTAGTCTGCTCTGTAGTCTGCTCTGCAGTCTGCTCTGTAGTCTGCTTTGTAGTCTGCTCTGTAGTCTGTTCTGCAGTCTGTTCTGCAGTCTGCTCTGTAGTCTGCTCTGTAGTCTGTTCTGTAGTCTGCTCTGCAGTATGCTCTGTAGTCTGCTCTGTAGTCTGCTCTGTAGTCTGCTCTATAGTCTGCTCTGTAGTCTGCTCTGTAGTCTGCTCTGTAGTCTGCTGTGTAGTCTATGTAAAACTGCATGCAACTGTCATGAAGACTGTTAGTGGTTGTCTGTGCGCGTGCATGTATGTGGCTGTGTGGATTTTTTGAATGTTTTTTCTATATTGTACAGTGGGGCAAAAAAGTATTTAGTCAGCCACCAAATGTGCAAGTTCTCCCACTTAAAAAGATGAGAGAGGCCTGTAATTTTCATCATAGGTACACTTCAACTATGACAGACAAAATGAGGAAAACAAATCCAGAAAACCACATTGTAGCATATTTTATGAATTTATTTGCAAATTATGGTGGAAAATAAGTATTTGGTCACCTACAAACAAGCAAGATTTCTGGCTCTCACAGACCTGTAACTTCTTCTTTAAGAGGCTCCTCTGTCCTCCACTCGTTACCTGTGTTAATGGCACCTGTTTGAACTAGGGTAGCCTAGTGGTTAGAGCGTTGGACTAGTAACCGGAAGGTTGCAAGTTCAAATCCCCGAGCTGACAAGGTACAAATCTGTCGTTCTGCCCCTGAACAGGCAGTTAACCCACTGTTCCTAGGCCGTCATTGAAAATAAGAATTTGTTCTTAACTGACTTGCCTAGTAAAATAAAGGTAAAATAAAAAATAAATAAAATAAAAATAAAAGACACCTGTCCACAACCTCAAACAGTCACACTCCAAACTCCACTATGGCCAAGACCAAAGAGCTGTCAAAGGACATCAGAAACAAAATTGTAGACCTGCACCAGGCTGGGAAGACTGAATCTGCAATAGGTAAGCAGCTTGGTTTGAAGAAATCAACTGTGGTATCAATTATTAAGAAATGGAAGACATACAAGACCACTGATAATCTCCCTCGATCTGGGGCTCCACGCAAGATCTCACCCCGTGGGGTCAAAATGATCACAAGAACGGTAAGCAAAAATCCCAGAACCACACGGGGGGACCTAGTGAATGACCTGCAGAGAGCTGGGACCAAAGTAACAAAGCCTACCATCAGTAACACACTACGCCGCCAGGGACTCAAATCCTGCAGTGCCAGACGTGTCCCCCTGCTTAAGCCAGTACATGTCCCGGCCCGTCTGAAGTTTGCTAGAGAGCATTTGGATGATGCAGAAGAAGATGAAACGTGGCTGGTTCTTTCAGCATGACAATGATCCCAAACACACCGCCGTGAAAACCTTGTGAAGACTTACAGAAAACGTTTGACCTCTGTCATTGCCAACAAAGGGTATATAACAGTAGTATTGAGATACACTTTTGTTATTGACCAAATACTTATTTTCCACCATAATTTGCAAATAAAGTCATAAAAAATCCTACAATGTGATTTTCTGGATTTTTTTTCTCATTTTGTCTGTCATAGTTGAAGTGTACCTATGATGAAAATTACAGGCCTCTCTCATCTCTTTAAGTGGGAGAACTTGCACAATTGGTGGCTGACTAAATACTTTTTTTGCCCCACTGTACATACATCTATATATCTTGTCCCATGTGAACAGTTGCCTGCCACTGTGTATTGAGAAAACATAGATGATTATCATAGAACATGGACATACGACAACAGGGAAAACACAGAGCAGATGAGGAGAGAGATCGTAACATACCTGTGACACTGTGATGGTGGTTCCCACACCCTGAAGGCAGAAAAGAATGGGCTTTTTACAGCATATGACAGGTCTGCACTCAGGCCACACCCCCTCCCCCAACACAAAAGAGACAACATTTCACATCAGATGCTTTACGGCTTAACGACAAGGAGAAAAATAAAATGGCGGGGGGGAAACCAATTTTCGCTGGAAGGCACCAATTACTACTACAGACCCAAATTTCAAAAGGACATTTTTATATTTACTTTGTGGC